>NW_019154156.1:1013114-1051515 GCF_002288905.1 Enhydra lutris kenyoni | reverse complement strand
CTTAATCTCACAAAACAAACTGAGGGTTAATGGGGGGAGGGGGGTTGGGAGAGGGGGGGTGGGGTTATGGACATTGGGGAGGGTATGTGCTATGGTGAGTGCTGTGAAGTGTGTAAACCTGGCGATTCACAGACCTGTACCCCTGGGGATAAAAATATATTATATGTTTATAAAAAATAAAATTAAAAAAAAAAAAAAGAAATGTTTTGTAAATTGATATACATTCATGAAAATGAATTATATACTTAAGATCTGAGTACCTCTAAGTGTTGCTGGAGAAACACCAAAAAAAGAGAAGAGAGCAGATACCCCCAAATCCCAAAATATTGGTATTTTTTTTATAAACAAACCAATAAAAATAGGTAGCTACTAGATGTTAAGGACTGAAATAACTGGTATGGTGGGTAGCACTTATTTTGATATAAAGCATACTTGTGAATGTAACACTTCAGCTGAATCATGTAGAATGGCAAGAAGTAATAAATGGATTCTGTTAGATGACAAACATTCTAAGCAGAGGCCCTAAAGTGCATGGGGTATTTTTAAAAAAACTAGAAAGACATCAGTGTATCAGCAACATAGTGAATTAAAGAGAGAGTGGTATGAGATTATGGAGACCTAGGCAGGTATCAGATCAATAGGTCCTTTTTGGCTGTGATAGGGGTGTGGATTTTAATCAACATGGCCAACACTTCTGCTTCAGATGAAATGATAGGAATCAAAAGTATTTTTTCACTTTAAATAACTAGGTAACCAGGCAACATAAATGAAACAATAGTTTTCAAACTTGGCTAATAGGAATACAGGCCTACACTTCCTGAAAAAGTGAGAGAGAAAAAAGTGAGCCCCATGATTTTCCCAGCTTATTGCCTATAAGCCATTTCCAGTGCAAGACATGGAAACTAAAATAGATCCTATCAGTTTTATCAAGCAAAAGAGATGGAAATTAGAGTTTAGGGAGGTAAAAATAGGTGGATTTTTTTTTTTTTTTTTTTGCAACGAATACAAAAAAGAAGAGACTATACTAAGAGAAATCACCATAGATTGAAAGAGAGATAGTCCTTGAGATCTCTGGAACTGTGCTAGTCTCTACATGATGATGGGAAACTGTCTTAGACCAAGAGAAGAATCACCAGAAAATGATAAACCAAACAACTACCAGAACTCATGCAGGTTGGGGAAAACAACAACAACAAACAATAAACTCATTAAAATATAACATTAACCACAATAATTATTATTAATTTAATAATTATTATTAATAATTATATGATTTGTTTATATATTTATTTATATATTTAACGTGATATATAAATATATAAAATATAAATATAATTTATATAAAATATAAATATTTATGTAAAATAAATATTTATATAAATATGTGAAATATAAACTACCTTTATATTTCATATATTTATATAAAATAAATGTAACAAAATAATAAAATAATAATAAAATATATTTAAAATATTGTGCTAAATGGAAATAAAAACACAACATATTAAAGTCCCTTTATGCAGCATAGAGAAGATTTCATGGTAAGTGCTTACATTTAAAAATTAATTAGATAAGCTGGAAACAAGAAAAAAATAAACACAAACTAAGCAGAATTAAGAAAATAATATGGATTATAATAGAAGACAAAGAGATATACAATAGAAAAACAATAAAGAAACTTACATAAGCCAGTTTTTAAAAAAGATTGATAAGACTGATGAACCTTTAGCCATATGTTCAGGAAAAGAAGGGTAAAGTCATAAATCACCAGGGGCACCTTCAGCTCAGGATCCTGAGGTTGAGCCCTGCATGGGGTTCTCTGCTCAGCAGGGAGGCTGCTTCCCTCTCTCTCTGCCTGTCTCTCTGCCTACTTGTGATCTCTCTCTCTTTCAAATAAATAAATATAATCTTAAAAAAAAAAAAGACATAAATTACCAGTAACAAAAATGAAAGGGGGACATCACTACAGGACCTACAGCAACTACAATATAATAAGAGAACATTATGAATAACATTATGTCATTAAGTTAGGCAACTAAGGGTAGACACCTTGAAAGCCACAACTATCAAAGCTCACTCAAGAAGAAATAGATCACTTGAATAGTTCTACACCTATTGATTTTATAATTATAAATCTCATAAAAAATACAGGTTCAGATGACTTTACCAGTAAATTCTATTAAATGGTTAAGGAAGCAGTAACGCAAATTATATGTAAACACTTTCAAGAAAAAAAAGGAGTAGGGATCACTTCCCAGCACATTTTATGATGCCAGAATTACCCTTATAAAATAACCAGGGAAAAAAGTCACAACAGAATAAAACTATGGAACAATAGCCCTTTTTGACACAAACACAAAAATCTGTAACACAATTTTACACAATCGAATGTAGCAAAGTGTATTGAAGGATGATACGGTATGATCAAGTTGGGTTTATCATCAGAACGCAAGGTTGATTTAACATCTGGAAACAGTGGAAATAACTCACCTATTAGCAAACTAAAATAAAACAAAAGTATATAAAAAACAAAACCCCATAATTATCTCAATACATGCAGAAAATGCATTAGGCAAAATACAGCATCCATTCATGTTAGAAATGTTCAGCATATTAGAAATAGAAGAGAACTTCCTTGACCTGATAAAGGGCATTTAAGGAAAACCAGCTATTATCCTACTTTATTAGGAAAGATTAAATATTATCTCTTTAAGTTTGGGAAAAAATGGGAAGAAAAATCATTTTCCATTTAGAGAGAGTGCATAAGAGAAAAAAGCTTTACTTTTGAACCCACTAAGTCCTGGCACAATTATATTTAACAGTTTATGTTTTAAGCTCAATTCTCTCCTCCTTCATTTTCTAAAAGAAAGCTAGAAGAAGTTAAGAGGCACCTTCCCCATTCTGCCTGGAAATCTCTTTAGCTAACTCACCCAGTTTACCAGATTATTACAAACAACAGTATTGGTAAAACTTCTGCCACTACATGACAGTGTCTCATTTCCTTCAGATTCCAAAAACTTTTTCCTCACTACTCTTGAACCCCTCACCAACAACCTCCTCAAAACCCTTCTAGCATCTGCACATAGTTCAGTCCCAAGGCCAATGTCACACATTTCAGTTCTTGTGGCAGTAGCACCCCAGTGTCAGATACCAAAATCTTTTTAGTTATCTACTGCTGTGTAACAAACTCCCCTAAACTCTGTGTGTGAAACAAATCACTTATCATCATCATCATCATCATCATCATCATCACTTCATGGCTTTGGGGTTAACTGAACTCAACTAGGTAGGTCTTAACCAGGGTCTCGTGTCGATTTCAGTTGATTTCTCTCACTGAAATCAGATAGTCGCTGGGTGTGGAGTCATCTCACTCTGACTTCCTCACTAATATGATCTGGTTGTTGGGCAGTGAGCACTGTAAATCAAACAACTGTACATGGCCTGCCCCTGTGACCTGGCCTTCACGGACAGGGGATAGGTTCCATGGACAATAGTTACGAGAGAGAGCTGGAAGGAAGCCTCAGAAATCAGACAGCGTCACTCCCTTCTCATTCGGCTTTCAGAAGAAAGTCTCTGAGGCCACTCATGTTCCAGGGCAGAAGAACAATGCTCCACATCTTGCTAGAAGGAATGTGAATGAGTTTGAGGACCCTTTTAAAAACTGTCATCCAGCAGCATGAATTATACCAGCACCAACTGGAAAACAGTAGTGGGAATATAAACCTTAAGTACATGCTCCTGAAAATTCCTAGGCATTCCACTGCACCTACTGCAACGAACCTGGGGTCCGGAAAGCACTGAGGACAACATTATCCTGGAGAAGGTACTAGAAGGACTTCCACATGGCTCAAGTTCCTATCTCAGTTCCAGTTTAGATCAGTGAGTACTGCCAGCTTCCCTACATTCTATACCTTCCAACTTGGTATCTGGGGCCCCTTAAGTATTTTTTTTTTTTCTGTCCTTCCCACCATGGACTCTCATGACCAAAATGTACATCTTGCTGTAGTCTCTGTGATCCTCTTGGTCCTTGGATATAAGAAATAGAAGCATCTCCAGTGCTGAGGTTTTACATCAGGTCTTCTTTCTTTTCTGGTCTCTCCCTGATCTTAAATACTTCTTTCTCTTATTTCCCGAGGTCTGGGCGAAGCTTTGTGCCCTGGCTATCGATTCCTTCCAATTTTCCTGCCTGCCAGCCCCACTTGTTTTAAAAATAAAAATCTCCATCTGAGCCCCATTCTTCATGGCTGGGTCCCTATTTGCTACTGCCAGCATGCCCTCGTCTTGTGCTCTGCCCACCTGCCAGGGAGCCACCTACTGTTCACCTCTGGCCCTCCTTTATGCCAACCACCTGCCTACCTGAACTTCTATCTTCTACCTGTAGCCAAAGTCCCTGGATGGCACCTTTTTGGACTTCCCAGCTGCTGGGCTGTCCTCCAAAATACTGTTTATTCTCCAGGTCTGGCCCTCTCCCACTATATGTAGTTCCTGCTCCTGACATGTACCAAAGAGCATTTCACTTTCTCTCTGGCTGCACTGCCCACTTTTTACTCCTATGATCCATGCCCAGTGAGATCTATGGAAGCAATTAGAAAAACAAAATCACCTTGCTAGAATCAGTCTGATTTTGCTACTTCAACTAAAAACATCCATGGCATCGAACTTCCTCATCTTCTCAATTGCTTCCTCTCTAGTAAAATTGCCTGGTCCAATCATCCCTGACTGATTCCTGGGCTTCCTCCCCTTAGGCTTTCCCTTGGCTTCCAAGACCTGCAAACTCCATGCTGATGGCCTAATGCCCTAGACTTCAAGTTCCTGGCTCTCTCACAATTCAGCAGTCATCTGGCCCTCAATACTCAGACTGTGCCTTGCAGCCTCAGCTTGCTGGCCCCTGTCTAAGCAGTCCTACTAGCTGCTACCTACCTCTGGTTGGGTGTTCTTACTACATCTGGAGGAATGGAAAGTGAGTTAAATTATACTGCTTCTATGGTACAAGACTTTATTTCAAAAGAGAAAGCAAAAAAAAAAAAAAACCTAAAAACTTTATTTCTTCTCCTTGTATCATAATTTGTAGTTTTAAATGCATAACGGACAATGAAACGTTCACTGTTTTCCTTGACCTCCACTCCACTTAATGGAAGCTTGAGAATTTAATTCTACATTTGTGATATTTTTTTTCCCTGAGACTGCTCAAAACTGGCATGAATTTTTGATGGGAAGAATAATATGGTTAGCATGTTTATAAATTAACAGTCAAGGAGGTGTACAAACCCAAAATTATTCCCACAGGAAGCAAGTTGTTGGCTCTGACATCCTTTCTCTTTCTTAGCTTGCCAGAAACAGATGTTGACAGTTCTCTCGTTTGGGGAATATATCCAGAAGGATGAATATTACCCTTGAGAAACACAATATACTGTACATGACTTCTTATAAGCGAAGAAGTAGTTTATTTAAGCTTAGAGAAAGTATATACTGACAACCTGTGCAAAGAAAGGAAAGAATGCCATAAAGCAATCTAAAGCCTTAGCCAGGCCTCAAATTCATGGAAGTTTTCTAGGCTGGTTGAAAGAGGCAATTGATACAGCACTCAGAGGGCTGCAGATGGAATCAGACCTAAGAGACCAAAGTCTTCTCCACACAAAGCCAGGGTTCTCTAAGAAGTGAAAAATACCGGCCATCTCGCGGGCTCTTTTGCTCACATTTCACAAAGGAATCCAATTTCTTTTAATGCATAAAAAACTATAATTAAATTGTTTTCAAGTAAATCAAAAGGTATTTATAAGGAACTTCCCGTATACAAACACTATATACATGCTTGTATGTTTGCCTGTATACATTAAAAATGTATGACAGTTCCTATTCTCAAAGACGTCAAAATATAAACGGCTAGATTCTGAAAAGTAAGATGTCTGGTGAAAAAAAAAAATTAAACTAGTTTATTTGTCTAGTCATGCCCAGAAAATCTAGCTTTCCATTTTAATTGTAAGGCATTCTTAGCATAGTTTTTTTGTTTTTACTTTTTAACGCAGCATGCCTGATTTTGCTGGTGGTTTGAGTATCTGATATGAAACTCGGAAATGTGTCCACATTGTTGAATGAGTGGGACCATATACTGGAGAAGAAATGGAACAGCTCAGAGATTCCAATAGACAGGAAAAGGTTTGAATCCCCTGGATCCCCGTAATGCACAGCAATCAGAGTAGGTGACTCTGTTTGAACAAAAATGTCATGTTGACCTGGTGGAGAAGACAGCAGGATGTGAGCCTTGCAAGTGGGATCTGACAGCCACTACTACAAAGACAGAGTGCATGTATAATCAGGGGGACCTGAAACCACCAGTCACATACCACTGTCTTCAGGGACACATGTCTTCAACATGTTCACATATGCGGTATCACCTTTGCTCATCAAGCAGGAAACCCTTGTGCATCCTGGGGTCAGCCGACCTGTTTGTGTAACCAGGTGCAGGGACACCGAGCCACAGATCCATGTGACTTTGACCTCCATGGACAGAACCCTGGCATTTGGTCTCAACATTTGGTGGTCATTAAAATGTATGTTATATTTGTTCCAAAAATATTTTGAAGGTTCAAGACTCTCTTCAGATCAGATGTTTGACACTTTTTTTGGTTTACAGAGAATTGACTGACTTAAGAATATGTATCTGCCTCCTAATATCTGCTGCCGATGGCCTATAGTTCAGGGTCAGTATTGCTGTTTGTGCTTGCCTAAATAACTGAAAAAAGAAGACCTTTTTTTTTTTAAATAAAATCATGGATGTGATTTAGCTCAATATTTCTATTTCTCTGAATCTACTGTGAGGAAATACTCATAATGTAGCAGAACTTGATATAAAAAGTTTATGAAGACATTATTTATAACATTGAAAAATTGCATAAAACATAAATGGTTCTTTAAATTAGGCACATTTGTGCCTTGGAGTATAAGAAAAATAATTTTTTTAAGACTTTACTTATTTATTTGAGACAGAGAGAGAGAGAAAGAGCCACAAGAGTGGGGGTGGGGTGGGGCAAAGGGAGAGGGACAAACAGACTTCCCACTGAGGGAGGGGTTCCATGTGGGGCTCAATCCCAGGACCCTGAATCATGACCTGAGCCAAAATCAGACGGTTAACCATCTGAGCCACCCAGACACCCGAGAAAATTTTAAAAACCTGTCTCACATCATAATGTTCTCACAATATAATATTCTCACGATATCATGTTAAACAGGAAAAGATTGTGAACAGTTATAGTTAAACTATAAAAGCAGATCACAAAGCTGCATTCATACAACAAATATTTATTAAGTATTGCCCGTGTAACTAGCATTTGTCTAAGTGTAGAGTTACTACTTGGGATAAAAAAAAAAGAATCTGTTCCCTCGTGGAGATTACATACTGGTATATCTTATAATGTCCTCCCAACCATGTTAACAAACAACCAAGCAAAGAAATAAAATAAGCAAGCAGAAAAAAGAAAATGGAAGGGAACTGTAGTGGACACTCCATCCCTGCCATTCAGATCCCTTTACCATTTTTGTGCACAGAATCTCCTGTGTGCTTTCCCTCCCGAAGCCAGCACCTGTGTCTCTGTTGAAAAGCCACTCTCTGGCTGGAGGTAGATCTGGCTTTGCCAGAAGTGCCTCGGAATGTACAGGCCCCCAGGGGCAGCCCTTAGCCAATGACCGAAGGAAGCCTGCTGTAAGTACTTCATTGCCCACGGTCCAATAGAGACATCCCTCTCCTGCAGATGAAGCCAGAGCTACCTCTGGATGACCCCATTTGCTATCATGGGAGCCAAAGGCTAACATTTGAACAGAGGTGGCCCACTATAATAAGCATAGGTTACCTTTATTAAATGTCTCTTCTGTTTCAGATTTTGACACGAATTATCTTAATTTTCAAAACAACCCTTTGAGAATAAGTACTATTATTATACTCATGGTACAGATGAATATAAGGCTGGGGGCCTTTTCTTTTTCCTCTTTATACTTCCATGTCCTTTCCAATTTGCTACAAAATCAGTATTATTTTGATAAGCATACAGGACATGAGTACCTATTTTCTGAAATACTGGCTTTAGTAGCTACAGCCAGGTATACTCCTGGCAGCCTTGGAGCATTGCTGTTGTATATTTGAATGAAATTCTTTGTTAATCAACAAATGATAAAGTGATCACATCATCACTTTAAGATGTTGCTTAATCTCTTAACAATAAATTCCTTTACAAAAGTGAACTAAAATTTAAGGATTTGAGTGGATTTCTGCTACTGCCCGTGAAATGTATCTCATTATCTGGGAATTTTTGTTCTGTCTAACTTGACTTCAACTTTCAGAACCACCTGCAGTTAATAATATTATCCTTTTACTTATTTTCCAAATTTTCCCTAAATTGTCCAAATTTTGTTATTTACGTTAATAATGAATTGATCTGGCCTTAATGCCACACTTACATTCAGTTTTAAAAAGTTTTCTAAGAAAATGACATTTTCATAAGATGTTTACTGATCCAACCTTCATTTGTCAAAGCTCATTTTAGGCCATTTCCTAACTATTAATCTTCTTGCTCTTTACCCTTTCTAAGACCAAAAGGAAGAAAGGCCTGCAAATGAAGTTGAACCATTTACACATTAATTTGTAAAGTTTCTCCAGGCTGTCTATTAAAATGAAGAAAACAGTCACCTAGAAAAGTTGTTTTCTATATTATTTCACAGTAGAAGTTGTAATATTAGACCAGAAGCTACCTTTCTTGTTAGTGCCATACCATAGATGGGTAGAAATTCCTAAAGATGTACATTACTTGGATTTTGGTTGTATGGAACAAAATCTAACTCTAAATAACTTAGGCAAAAAGAGAATTTGAAGATTGGGAAAAATCTAAGGAAGCTTTAAACTGCCAAGCCAAAGGGATAGCAACCATGTATCTAGAGCTCGGGGATGGCTCTCAACCAGAAGTGAAATCTGTAATAGTGTCAAGCATTCGTTAGAGTAGTGTTTTCTTGGTATATGGTATTTCCTTTTAATATGTCCATGTCTTCACATGCAAAGTGTGTTTCTTGTAGGCATTGTGTAATTTGGTCTTGCTTTATTATCAATTAGAAGATGTCTCCTTTTTAATGATAGAATTAAGACTATTTATATTTAACATGATAACAAATTGGTTGGCTTAAATTTGTTTTCTTGCTATTTATTTTCTATTTTCCAGACTGTTTTTTGTTGTTTTTTCCCCAACTTTCCTGCCCCCTGTTTTTAAAATTAATTATTTTTAGTGTTCCATTTTATGCTCTGTTAGCTTACTTTGCCATATAATTTTGATTTGTTTTTTTGTAGTTTCTCCTTAGGTTATAATACACATTATTAATTTATTTTAGTCTACCCTGAAAGACACTTATACCATTCATAGATAATGTGATAACTTTACATGTTCATTTTCTTCCTTATCTTTGTGCTATTGTGATCACACAGTTGACATCTTTGAGTATTACAAATCCTTGTACACATTATTAATACATTACTTTCTATAGTCAAATATCTTTTAAAAACATTTAAACTGAGAAAAATCTCTTTCACATCTACCTATATATTTATGAATTCTAGTTCTCTTCATATCTTTTAAATTTTCTTCAGGGTTCATAATCTTTGAACCTGACAGTCTCCTTTAATAGCTCTTTTACTATGAATCTGCTGGCAATTGATTCTCTCAACTGCTTTTGAGTAAAAATCTGTGTATTTAACTCCCATTTTTGAAAGATACTTTTACTGGGTACACAATTATAGGTTGACAATTACTTTTTTTACACACTAAAATTGTTCTATTGTCTTCTGGTTTGCAGTGTTTTTGAGGTTAAATCAATGACAATTCCTACCTTTGTTGCTCTGTATGTAATGTATCTTTTTTCCCCCTGATTTCTGTCAAAATTTTCTCATTATCATTGGTTTACATCAATTTGATTCTGACACACCTCTGGAGGTTTTCTTCATGTTTTTCCTGCTTGCTACTTATTGAATGTCTATCATCTATTGGTTTAGAGTTTTTTATAAAATTAAAAACTTTTTAGCTATTATTTCTTCAAGTATTTTACAGCCTTTCATTATCCCAAATAGTGAAGCCAAATAATGTATGTTAGGGTATTCAATATTGTCCCACAGGTCACTGATTTCTGTTCATTTTCTGTGTGTGCATGTGCACATGGATGACCTTTTTTTTTTTTTTCTCTCACTTTGCTTCAGTTGGGTAGTTTCTAGTGGTATGTGTTCAAGTTCATTGTTCTTTCCTCTACAGTTTCCAATCTGCTAAATCCATCCAGTAAATCTTTAATTTTCAGTGTTGTGTATTTCAACTCTAGAATTTCCATTTGGTAGTTTCTATTGCTGTAATTTATACCTTCATTTTATTTGTACTGTTCTTTACAATTTTAAGCATACTTACATTTTAAAGTTCCTTTTACTTAATCCCATTATTTTTGTTCCATCTCTGACATTTCTGTATCAGTTGGTTGATTTTCTAAATTTCTAGGTAAGGGACACATTTTCCTGCTTCCTAAAATAAATTTTAGATTTTTTTTAAGTGTCTAAATTTTTTGTTTGTTTTCTTTAAAAGGTATTTAGCAAATAGTTAAGTCACTTGTGGATAAGCTTAATTACTAAGATTTGTGTGTAAACTTAATGGAGTCTTTACTCTAAGGATATTTGGCCACATCACTAAGGAGTGACATCCTACTGTCTCCACTAAGGACCCTGTATTTTAAGCAAAGTCTCCACTTTGAGCTGCCAGAACTCAAGCTGCCATTCTCTGCTTTGATTCCCCCACTTTTCACCATGACATGGAATGTATTTCCAAGCAAAAGTTGGTCACATTTTTGCCTACTTCAAGGATCATAATTTTTTTCTACCTGCTCATTTTTTTCCCAAACTGTATATATTATCTGCCCACATTGTCCATTCTGCAGGGCAGTGTTATCCAACATTCTGCAATGGTAGTAAGAGTGGCTACTATCCATAAGTGCATAACATAACTGAGAAACTATGTTTTTAATTTTACCTAATTTTAATCAATTAGAATTTAAGTTTGAGTAATCTAATATGGCTAGTGGTAACCACATCGGACAGTGCAGTTCTAGGGGGATAATAATATAGATAAACACACACTTACAATTAGAATTAAATTTACTGTTCCTAAATGCAGGGCTTCCTAAATTGCTATCAGAACCCAGGAGGAAGTATTTAATCCTTTTGAGATTAGGATGAGAGAGGAGGAACAGCTGCAAGTTGTTTGCATTTTAGCTGAATTCTGAAGAAAAACAATAAAAACAACAGAACAGTGATGGAGAAACTATATTCTTGGCACAGGGAAAGGCAGTAGCATAGGATTTGGAGAACTGGAAATTGTTTGTCTCTTTTTTAAGCCAGATCGGAAGGTATTTATGGGGAAGTAGAACAATAAAAGTACATAGGAAGGAAATAAAATATTGATTGTACTAGAATGCTAACTTTTTGTAGTGTGCTATTAATCAGAATAATCTGTTAATTTTTTTTGATAGTTTTTATTTAGCTTGTAGATGGAGATGTCCAACAGGCTATCAAAATAACTTATCTGGAACTTAGAAGAGGCTGGGCTACAGATCGTACTTGAAGAGATGGGTATGCAAAGAAGAAAAGAGAGCCAAGAAAGCTTGATTTAATTGTCAAATACCCTGAGAAAAAATGTTCTATGACAAGAATCTTTTGAAGACCTAGACCATTTATGCTATGGCTCAGGAATGCTAAGTTGAAGTGTCTGAATCCTAAAAGGCCTAACTCAAAAGTAACCTCATCAGTCAGACCTCAGATAGGGGTCCTGATTCATGGGGGGCAGAGACTTCACTCTTTGTAACACTCACTTCTTTTTCTCCATGCCCCAGCTGCCCTCTGGAGCCAGGTCTGGGACTGGCAGATGGGCCTATGAACACCACCCACCCCGACATAGGTTTATAGGGAACATTTTCACCCTGGACCACAGCAGGGGTGATGTGCTATAATTAGGAACTCAGATTAAAGGTTTTTATTCCAAAGGTGGATTCTTCTTGTCTTTGACACTATTACTAGGTTACTTTCATTGGAATTGTAAAACAACTTTATATAGGTCATCTAGAAGAAGTGAGTTTTCAGGGTGTTGTCTTAGGAGCTAAAAATAAAATTAGATTAGCAGTAATTAGTGAAGTGGGTGTAATTTCATACCTTTGACTGTAATCATTTCCCAAAGTGGTTTTCTCTTGATTTGACTTTCCAGTGTGTTATATTCCCTTGTTGAAAGAAAATATGCATTCTGTACCCCCTACAAGGGCAATTTTAAGGAAAGTACAGTAAACATAAACTAATGTAATGATGGGCTACAGAGAACGCTCTGTTTTCATGAAATGAACCACTAAAAATACTTCTTACAGTAACAATGCGAAAGTAGTAATATTGTAGTTCAAAACAATTCCAAGCTATTATTTTATTTTGTAAGATGTTGTTGGCAGAATCTAGTCTCAATAATTACTTTTTTAGGAAGAGAGAAAAACAATTTAATGCACTCCAATGCAGACTCTAAAAATATCAGAGAACCAAGTATACAGGGATCAGGCTATTAATAGCTTGAAACACTGTCAGTTGGTAGGATGGGACACATTTTTTTTTTTTTAGATAGTGAGCCAAAATCTAAATTTTACTGCCGAGATATGTACTTTGAATCTGTAGCATGCCTAAAGGTGAGAAAAGGCTGTGAGTAAAAGCCCTTGTTTTGCAACACCTTGTAGGAGATATTATTTCAAGAGACACAGAAATCCTCAAATGTGATTGATTCAGTTATAATTAATTTTAAATGAAACATACAATATAGCACTTTTACAAAATTTGTAAGAATCATATGCAAACTAAATTATGATTTGCTCTCACAATTCCAAAAATTGAAGAATCCTTGGACTAAGCATTAGCACCAGTTGTACTAAACGTGGTACTAAATGTACTAAATGAGGTGGGATGAAAGTTCAGCTACTGGGGTTCAATCCCAAGAGAGTCTCTCTTCAGCTCTGTGGATACTGGTTTGGCCATCACCTTCTGTAGTTTACTCATACCCTTTCTACCATAGGGTGTTTCCCTGACCTGGGTTTTCATTATAAAATTGTAAAACTCCAAGCAGCATGAATCTGAAGTAGGAAGAAGACCCTGGGAAGACATTTATATGTGTTTAGGAAGAGTATACAAGTGGTTTCATAGAAAAGTAGGAAAGAGTCAGGTGCCAGCACCAGAAAGGAAGACAATGGAAATCTGTCCATGGATGAATTGATAAGTGTACTGATCTGTATAGTAACTCAGCAAGCCTCCATAAAAGGGTCCAACAGCAACTGCAAATAGAGGTGTTCATTTCCCTTATTTTTCTTTTTTTATTAACATAAAGCTTATATACAATGAAGTGTATGTATCTTAATTGTATAAATCAATGAATTTTTTACATATGTGTTTATATCCACCACCAATTCAAGATACAGAACATATCTAGCATCTTAGCAGGTGTCCACATGCCTCTTCTAATCAATAACCCCATCATTCTGACATCCAGCGCCCATATCAGAGTTCCGGTTACTTCGCATTCTCATCATTACTTCATATTGTCATTTTTAATATTTTAATTTTAGCCCTCTGGTTGAAGTGTAGTGACATCATATTGTAATTGTAATTTGCATTCCTCTGGTGGCTAATAATGTTGAACAATAAGCACTTTTCAGCGGCATATTGGCTATTTGACAACTTCTTTTGCAAGTCCCTGTACATGCCTTTTGCTCAGTTTTTTAAATGGGCAAAATTTTTTAAATCCCTAAGCATAAAACAGAGGATTGATAACATATTTCTATTAAAATTATGAGCCCTTCATCCAACAACAATGTCAAGAGAGTGAAAAAGTAAGCTAGAGGGTAGGAGGAGAATTTTATATTTTTAAATTTCACTAGGGTTAAACACTTTTTTTTTCTATGCACAGTGAAGACTGGGTGGTATGTGTTGCTTTTCCAGGGCTATACGTGGTACTTGGCATAGAGTCAGTGATGAAGGAATACTGTGAATGAATGCATGGATGCCCGAGTTAATGAATGAAGGGATGGCCCTACTTAAAGGTATACAGATTATGACCTTCTCATGTACTATGTGTTTTCTCTGAGGCTAAGAGAAAGCTCACTCAATGTTATTAGCAGGAACAAGAACTATGAATGTGACTCTAACACTTGAGCAATACCAATCTAAGAGCTGGCGCAAATGATTAGTCCCTAGAACTGATGTACAAATTGCAGTTGAGTTCTGTCTTTCCAGCCCTCTTTTATTGATTCCCTGGGTCACAATACATGTCCAACCAAAAAATCACCCTCTGCCACCCTTGTGGCAGGAGTGGAGACTGCTCAAGGGACTTAGTGGTCTACTAAAAAGAGAATACTATTGAAATCTGAATATCTACACACCACCACAAATGGACCACAGATAAATAATTTCCCATTTTTAGTTTCAGTTTCCCCAATTGTAAAATAAAAGAGATTATCTATGAGGTCTGTAGACCCTACATGCTCTGACATTCTTTCACTGGAGAGCCTAGGAAAAACAGCTTTTATGGGAGAAGCAGTACTAGTCATCCCTGGAGGTCAAGATGACCTGAGCAAGGTACTCTGCTCAGGTTCCAGAAGGCCCACAATGCCTTTATACTTGATCCAAAAAGGCAGTCTTTTAAGCTGTCCCAGCACCTAAGTACTCTATTCTGTAGGCCGAGATGAAAAAACTTCCAGACTTCTTTGGAAAGGGAGCCCAAATCCGAAACAACAATGCTCCTTGGATACAAGTAACATTTTCTTCTAGAAATAGAAAATGTCCTCTAGCTTAGTTATAATTTCTACAATCTGTTCTGCCAATTTTTTTTGGTTTGTATAAATGCTATTCAGAGTTCTTTTGGCAAAAATGAAAATCTAGCTTATTTCTAATAGCCTGATAATTTTCATGGGATGTCCCATTTAAGAACAGATAAAAAGTCACCCAGAAGTCTTGTTATAAAGAAGTTAACTCTAATTATTCCTTTACTATTGAAAAATAATCTGTAGATCACCTTCTATTTAGAAGAAAAATATTGAAAGAGTTCACCAAGCCATAAACATTATTTTCTTCTTTCTCATTTGAAAACAAATCTTTAATTTCAGCTTACAGAGCAGTTATCCTAGAACATAGTGTATAATAGAGCCTGTTAATGATTTTGCCTTTGGAAAAATAGCTTCTCTAATATCAATCACCAAATTCAGTAATAGAAGAGATCCACCGGCCTACTTGGTAACACAATTTGGACTCCCTGAAAGAAGATGGGAAAGAAAAATATATGCCAGTAACTAATCAAAAGCAGGGTACTAACATCCTGGCCTGTGAAGACAGCATTTGTGTAACGAACTTAAGATGTAACCTATAGCAATCAGAGTAGCTCCATCATGGAGGGATGTGAGGGAGCTGATGCCCAGTACCTAAAATGAAAAAAGCAGTCAAAAACTGTGTAATGCTCTGCTGATGGTCTAAAGTAATCAATCAGTCAATCAATGAATCCTTTACATGCTTGTGTAAGTCTTATGGAAGGGATGACATTGTCAAATGTACCTATCTTGCAACATCGTCCTTAGACCCTGATAATGATAATAATAAAAGTAGATAATATTTGGCAGGAACTAAACCAAGCATGTTTTAATGCATTACTTATTATCCTCAAACTACCTTATAAGCTAAGTGTTTATATGATCACCATTTTATAGAGGTACAATGCCAAGGCACAGAAGGGTTAGGAAATTTGCCCAAGACCAGCAGGGAATAAAAGTCTAGATACGAACCCAAGCAGTCCAGCTGCTAGCCACTTCTTCTATACTACTTCTGGAGAGATGCTGATATGCTCTATGGTAGATTAAAAATGACTGCAAACTCGGGGTGCTTGGGTGGTTCAATCGGTTGGGTGTCGCCTCTTGATTTCGGCTCAAGTCATGATCTGGGGCCTGGGGATCAAGCCCCACATTGGGCTCCCCGTTCAGCTGGGAGTCTGCTTGTCTCCCTCTCTGCCCATCCCTCTGCACACATTCCCTCTCTCTCAAATAAATAAATAATAGAAAAAAAAAGGCTGAAAAGTCTTTGCTGCTCTTGAAATTGAGATGTGTAGTCTAATCTCCATCTTCTAGAACCCAGGTGAGTGACTTCCTTGACCAGTAGAATGTGTTAGAAATGACATTCTG
This sequence comes from Enhydra lutris kenyoni, assembly GCF_002288905.1. Lineage (NCBI taxonomy): Eukaryota > Metazoa > Chordata > Mammalia > Carnivora > Mustelidae > Enhydra > Enhydra lutris. The sequence goes on along the minus strand of NW_019154156.1, from coordinate 1,035,264 downwards.
GGACTCCTGAGTCCCAGAATGCAACTTTCCCCCAGGGCCTCTGGGAATTTACACTCTTTGGATTCTCCCTCTCAGAACCCACCTGCCACACTCTGAAAAGCCCAAGCCTCAAAGAGTGGCCATGTGAAGGCGCCCTATCAATGTCCCCGGCTCAGCCGCCAGATGACAGCCAATGTCAACTACCAGGCACTAGAGTGATCCATCTTAGACTTGTGTCCTACCCTCAGATGACTGCAGTCCCAGGTGCACCACATGAGAGATGCCCAAAGAACCATCGAACTGAACAGACAGCTTAAAGAACCATGAGAGGTACAGTAAATCGTTGAGTGCTGCAAAGTATTTGGGTGGTTTGTGACACAGCAAAAAATAAACGAAAGAGAACTCCCCCCCACACATAGCATTTACAAATGAATTATATTTTAAAAGAATACTTACAAGCTGACTTTTTAAAACTCAGAACACATTTTCCCCTAGTTACAATGTTATAAATAGTTGTAGGGTTCCTAGACCATTTCACAAAAGTCTATTTAACCCACAGAGTAGCTTCATTTTGCAATGAAAATAGTGACAAACAATACTGTTGCAAGACTAGCAATTAAGCTAAACAGATTAAAAATATGAGAAAAATGAATAAGAAGTACTTTTAAAAAAATGTACCTTAAATGTTTGTGCTGAGGGAAAGAAGACTTAACTGTAGGAGAGATGATACTTTTTGGAGCTTCTGATGGGAATTTTCTGGTATCTTTCAAGACTTCTATAAGTCAACAGCATCTTCTCTTCATTAAACTTAGCCTCTGCAAAATTTGTGGTTTTTTCAAACCCATATCAACTATAATCATTATAAAATAGGATTGTGTAAACAAAATCAGAAGAGAGACAACAGACAAAAAATTTTGGTTGCTCAGCAATAATGGTAGACAAAAGAGAACAATGGGCATAAAAAGAAAATAGTGGGCATTGGTCATTCTCCTCACATAGCATCCATTTACCTTTTCCAAAAAGGAAATATCCTGACTTTTCTTTGGGAATCATCTTTTCTTTCACTTTAATCCCATGTCCCTCAGTTGCAGAGGGCATCCCATTTGCCTTTTGGGTAGCCTGATGGCATCTAGTACTTCAATCTATTCCCTCCCTATGACCTTCAAAAGTGACTGAGTCAACGTTGGGCCAGTTTAGACCTCTGAAAGTATGACTAGCATGACAATGAAGCTGAAAGACTGAATTTTGGAGCTGCTGCCGCCATCATAAAATGAAGGAGAACCTGGTTGAGAAAGAGAATGGTACTATGAGGAGAATGGAACCAACCAAGCTGAGATAGAGAGAATCCTGCCTAGGTGATATTGAGGCTCTGCTTCAGGTAGTGCCTGACCCTGAAATTTCCATGATATCGGGTCACAAATGGCATTTGGCTTCATTCAGTTTAGATTAGGTTGTCTGTTACTTACAACTGAACATGTTCTAACATGTACTAGTTAAGGTAAATAATGCCAGCTGCTTTAAAAGACACACCCTCCCAAAGCCATTGGCTTTACAGTCAGTGTTTATTTCTCAGTCACATCTCAGTCTAATGCCAACTGGTGGGAGAACTCTGCTCCATGTGATCCTTCAGGGACTTTGGTCTCTTATACTTATGGAAATATAGGTCCTTGTAGTCTTCTCCATTCAGGTGGTAAATAGAGAAAAAGAGTAAGATTGGAGAGCGGGGGGCTCTCTAAGGGCCAGACCTCATGTCACTTTCATGTTCCATTGGTCAGAATTCATACCCACCAAATGGCAGGAAAGTCTAGAAAAGTTCGGTGTGTATCAGAAAGTGGAGAAAAAGACAGCTTTCTGTGGGTACTAACAGTTTTTGCCATGTTCTACCCTCTAGTCACTATCTTTATGCTCCCTTCTCCTCATATGCTGACACCATCCCCCCCACTCCCCCCCATCCCCTCCCCCCACCACCTGCAAAAGGAAGCCAAGGAGCCTCAGTCAAACAGGGTGGCTGAAGACTTGTGTGCTAAAAAGACAAGAATCTTAAAAAAAAAAAGACAAGAATCTAGCTTCTCCTCTACCCAAACTCAGCTTATAATGGTGGAAGGGAGGTGTGAAAGCAACAATAAACACTTTCATTCAGAGGATGAAAAAAATGGGAGGCAGTTTTCAATTTTCCTGGGCACACACTGGAAGGTCCCTGACCTAAGGGTAAGGGTGTTTCTTGGACTAGACCCTCACTCTACTCTCTGGAAAGAACTCCTATGTCAGTATTTTTGTGGTCTCTGGATCCACATTCCATAAAGTGTTCCTTGTCTTTCAAACTCCATGGTTACAACTGAAGTAAGGACGGAGAAGTGTATTGTGGTAGTGGAGGGAGGGCAGGGGGGAGGAGGGTGGTGGCCGGTGCCAGTCAGGATCTCCCCAGGAAACAGTTGGCATACTCAAATAAGGATCATTTAAGGGGTATTTACTCACAAAGGGACACTTGAGAGGTGGGAGCAGGGGAAGGGGAGCAGCACAGAAGAAAGCAGTCATCAAGCGTTAGTAGCCGTCCAGCTTTTACAACTCTAGGCTTGAGGGTATGAGAGATAATCTGAATCCAGAAAAAATGGGTCCTGTAAAGAAGGTTTTTCTGAAAGAAGTGGTATCCTTTGCAACAGAGGCACACGCAATCTAAGACAACCTTGCAGATAGGGAGCCAAGGGAGTAAGTCCCCGGCTTCTCTTTCTTCCCTTTCCTCTAGGCACCTGCTGTAGGGGTACTTACTCTGGGCTTGCGCCCTTCTGTTGATCTTGCTTCTCACTCTATATTGTCCTAAGAAGGAACATAAATACCTGAGAAGAGCCATTTCTAGATGATGATGCAAGGGGCAGTGAAGGAGACATGGGATAGTTCCACTTTTAATGCTAAAAAATATTATAGATCAAGCCCAGAATAATGAGACTAGATAAATACAAAATGTAAAGAAATATTGGTTAAAAATGAAAAAAAAAGATAATATTCCAGAATTGACTCTGTGAAAAAAATATGATTTGAACCTAGATGTTCAAATGGAGAAGTGGGGAATTTTCAAACAGGGCACCTTTTTGAGACACACTGAATGGACCACCAACTAATTGTTTTAATTATGCTTCTCTTTAGTGAGTTACACATAGTTCAGATCACACCTAACCTCTCACAAAAAAGACACAGATTATGATTCATCTACTTCCAATTAGCATATTTATTTCTGCTAGCTGAAATACTTTTGACACCCTGTGAAAAGGAGATTCTTGAAAAATCTTTGCACATAGCAAGTCTGTCCACTTGGAAACACATTTGTGTACTTTACATTTTTGTACATTTTTCAATTTAAAGTGCTTTATACATGTTAATTTCAATTAATCTTCCCAACACAATAATGTTGTTAATATTATTTCCATTTGAAGTAAAATGAAAGTGAGGCTTTGAGTGTTTAACTTTCCTACCCAAGGACGCAGAGAGAGGGTCCAGGCCTCTATTGCACAATTATTATTATTATTCTATTATGTCATGCACCATTTTTCATAATATTGAACTTCACTTGTAAGCAGTGAAAACTTTGGGCTCATTGTCCAGAATGTATGGTGTCTCACAAGATCTGGGGTTGTTCCTAAAATCAGGATATCAGGCTGCCCGGGGCCCCACTATTTGCATGGAGTTGGCTCACATCTGCCTGTCTTCGTTCTTACCTCCGTGGCCCCTTTCAGTGCCACACACACAGTATTCTTTCAGTAAATCCCTTTTAAATTGAACTAAAAATTCTCATGGAAAAGTTTGTGCAGGGTAACATTTTTGAAAACGAAACGAAACAAAAACATCTCCCCACCCTTCCACACACACTAATTATTGAACTCTGCAAAAACGTTTTTATGCCCTCTATGGTACAAAGGCTTTATAGTCAATGCTGTCCAAAACCTAGTTCAAACCTTCCTTTTCAACTTTAATTTTTACCATTTCTTCTGCTCTGGCCAGGTGTCCTCCAATCATACCACATACATCCTTGACTCCGGGACTTTGCTTATTCCACGCCCCCTGAAGGAATGTACTCCCTCTCTCAGTTCTACTAGAATGCCTGGATCTCTCCAGGGATTAAGGAGAGTCATTGTTTTCTCTCCTTTCATCAGTCAGAGTTCAGCCCATGAAATAAACTACCCCAGGGTTTCCAGCAGAAATAAATTTATCCCAGGTATTTCAATCCAGGAAAACAGTGGGAAGAGCTGGGACATCAGGGGGTTGCTACTCCTCTATTGACTGCAAGACTGTAACACTGTCTTAGTTGCAATCTGGCAATGAGGAAGCTGCTACTATAATAACCTCTTACATTCACCAAGCTGAAGACTACGTATTCAAATGTAAAGTTCGGTCACCACTGAACTCCCAACTTGAAGCTTGCTTGGGAGCAGGAGAAATAAAGCCTCTTTCCCATTTTTGGCATCCAAATTTCATGAATGCACCCAATTTGGCACAAGCTAATTTGAATCCACAATTCTAGCTGCATAGGAGTCTGGTAAGGCATTTTAGACTTTCTATCTTGACAAATGTAAGGAGGGTAACATAGAAATTAAGAGTACGTATCTAAGGCATCTATCACACTTTTTTTGTGATTAACGTGCCTTTATCTATATTTTGTTATATGTCCTATCTTTCTACTTATGAGAATATGTTTCCTGAGACCAAATTCCCTTCATATATTAGTTTTGTCTAGTGAACACTAATACAGTGCTTGTCAAGTATTCTTTGCAAAAGTTCATTCATTTAACTCTAGTAACAGCTCTAAGAGGTAGGTACTATTATTACCTCCATAGTCAAGATAATAAATTTGGAGGTGCCTGGGTGTCTCAGTCGTCAAGCGTCATGATCCCAGGGTCCTGGGATCAAGTCTTGCATCGGGCTCCCTGCTCAGTGGGAAACCTGCTTCTCCCTCTCCCACTCCCCTTTCTTGTGTTCCTGCTCTCACTGTCTCTCTGTCAAATAAACAAAATCTTTAAAAAAAAAAAAAAAAAGATGGTAAATTTGAGGTATGGAGATGTTAAGTAACCCACTCAAGGTCATACAACAAGAAAGGACTATGATGGGGCACCTGGGTGGCTCAGTGGGTTAAGCCTTTGCTTTTGGCCCAGGTCATGGTCTTAGGATCCTGGGATCGAGCCCCACGTAGGGCTCTCTGCTCAGCAGGGATCCTGCTTCCAGCTACCCCCCCCACCTGCCTCTCTGCCTACTTGTGATCTCTTTCTCTGTCAAATAAATAAATAAAATCTTCAAAAAAAAAAGAAAGAAAGAAAGGACTATGATTTCATCAAAAGTAATCTGTCTCATGAGTCCATCTTTTACCCACAAGGTTTTGTTTCTTACAGTGAACAAAACAAGAGTCCAAAGTGAATTGAATGATTGTATGTTATTCTCGCACCTAATAGCATGCCACTCTACAGAGGTGGTATAAAGTCTACTTTGATGAAACCAGTGTATGAGTGACATAAACTTTTGCAGATTAATTGTGTATCAGTTGATTTCAGAGAACATCTAATTTTAATTCTTTACATTTAAAAGTATTTTAGGGATGCCTGGGTGGCACAGTTGGTTAAATGTCTGACTCTTGTTTTCTGCTCAGGTCCTGATCTCAGGGCCCTAAGATCAAGCCCTGCAGCAGGCTCTCGCTCAGCACGGATTTTGCTGAAGACTCTCTCCCTCTCCCTCTACCCCTCACCCACTGTGCATGCTTTCTTGCTCTAAAATAAATAAACAAGTCTTTAAAAATAAATAATTGAAGTATTTTAAATAACAAATGTAATCCGTTCTAAATTGAGAAAATATTCAAACAACATAGAAATTCATAACTAAAGGACTTCCCCCACCAAGGCCCACACCCTGCTACTATGTACAAATGGTCTCCAGCTTTCAAACTTTTTTATGGAAATATACAACATACACACACACACACACACACACACACACACACAGAGTACTTTTCCCCCCAGATGGAATATTATCCACATGATATTGACAAGTGGATTTCCCACCTAATTACATATGATTTCTGTTTTTTTCAGTATATGTTCTTTCTAAGGTCAGTGTGGTATCCCATTCTATGTGATGCTTTATATGCAATCTCTCACTTTCGTATCATAAGTCACAGTTTGCAAAGCACCATCATATTCATCACCTCATGGCCAAAAGCTTTGGTTAAACAGATTTATGCTATTCTCATTAAAAAGAAGGAATCAACATTTTTCATATTCAATCAATCACAATTATTTTCCACATTACTAGTATCTAGGAATGTGACCTATAACACAAAAGAAGCTAATCACCATGATCTGAATTTCTTGATATTTTAAAATATTTTATTTATGTATTTGACCGAGATCACAAGAAGGCAGAGAGGGAGGCAAAGAGAGAGGGGGAGAAGCAGGCTCCCTGCTGAGCAGAGAGCCCGACGTGGGGCTCGATCCCAGGATCTTGAGATCATGACCTGAGCTGAAGGAAGAGGCTTAACCCACTGAGCCACCCAGGAGCCCCCGGCATTTTAAAATATTTTGATGAGTGACTATATATATCAGTGAGAGACCAATGGAATTTGATGTTTCTACTTCTGCTGTGATCCCAGTGAGTTCCTGAGCACCAGTGGGGAGGGGTATGTTGCAATGGGCAATGTCTGACCGGAGGACTAAACTTCCCTCCTCAGACTTCATCTGAGTTGTGACACTTTCCCTGTTTCATAGGAAATTCCTTGGAAACTGAGAAGGAGATGAAAAGCCAGTTCAGTGCTGGCGGAAAGTAAGTGTACTTTAGACCTCAGCCATCTGGGGGAGGGCAATGTTATGTTAACAGCTCTCCTACTCAGTGCTCCAGTGGAATGCCCAAAGTTCCTGACTCTTTTTTATGCGAGCAAAGCAGCAATTTTATTCTGTACTAAGAAAACACATCTCCAGCAGAAAAGAACGGTCCTTGCATTGCTCTAACCTTTCCTTGAGATACCCAAGGTCCTTCAATGGTTCAGATTTGCAAAGTAAAGAGCTGTCGAACTCCATACCGTCAGAATTTCTCTTAAATGCCCTTTTTGATTTTAAACCACCCAACATGGCTTGCAATTTACACCATTTCACCATTAGAGTATCCAAGACCCTAAAAGGCTTTTATCATACTTTTCAAACATACATAGGATACCTGAAACAGTTCTTTTTAGCTCCTCTAACTTTCTCCCATTGCAGCAGCAAGGATTAGTGATACATAACTCTGTCCAAATTAGGGCTTAGCCAAGCCATGTTTTTACACAGTTTTTCAGGATACTTCATTTTATTAAAAAAAAAAAGAAAGAAAGAAAGAAAGAAAGAAAGAAAGGAAGAAAGAAAGAAAGAAAAGAAAAGAAAAACAGTCTGCCCCGGTAAGATGAAATTCTGCATAGATATTTATTAGGAAATTGAAAGGGAAGCAGAAAATTCAGTGTGGCCAAAGATCATCACAGGACGTTCTGAACTTCCTAGTGGGAGGAGAAGCAAGGCAACTAAAGGGGATGGATATCCAGAAAAGAAGGGCAGAAGAAAAAGATAAAATATGGTAGCAGCTTTGACCATGGCCTTACAAACCCTAAGCCCATGCGTGCGTGTGTGCACACGCACACACCTGTCGTGTCTATGTCGGAAAGAGCAGAACTGCAGGTGAATTTTCGAGTCTCCCTCTTTCTAGCAACGTTACAATGTCTCTGGATGACAGGACTTGAATTGTTTTGCTTTGACTAAATGTGTAGAAGAGAAAGCTGCCTGGAGAATACTGCATTACACACAGCAGTGAGGATGGCCTGTGCAGAAAGGTAAGAGTGTGATAGATGGGTAAAGCATCGGTGGCGCTCTGCCAGCTCGTGATAAGTATCTGGCACATCTGCGGTATCACCAAGTGGTCTCTGATTTAGCAAAAGCATCATAAAGATATTCGGTGTCGTAAAAGTAACACTTTATTTAACCTTCCTGTACAAACTTTAGGAGCATTAATCTGTCACAGTAGGCTCTATCTTGTACATGTAAATGGATGAGACTCTGTAATCAAATTCTAAATGTGTATTTGTAGCAATATGGCTTTTCAGAAGAATGTGTGATGGGAAGCAACAGACGGAGCAGGGGACAATTAAAGGGATAGCACCATGCTCCACGAGACCTTTTACTCCCTGACTGGAATTTCCCAGGACTGCGCTGATTTCTGCATTTTTGTGTTTATTGACCAGCCAGCATAACTTTATTGGGACCCCACAAGGCCTCTCGTACTCTATCACCTGCAATGGAGACTCATTTAGGCAGAGAGAAACCTTGCATGGCTGTGATTCAAGCAGCATTCTAATTTCCTTTCACTACCAGTTCCAATTACGGATTGCAGCTCTGTGTTCAAAATATTCTGAGTCTGAGAACAGTCCTAAAGAGAAAACGCTTTGTGAACCTGAGACCTGAAAAGGGCAGGCCGAAGCTCCAGGTCTGGGGATTTGGGCTCAAGGCTCTTCCCACCCAGACTGTCCCAGGGAGGAAGGAGGCATTTGCAGATGGTGCCAGCCGCTGAGATATTTGCCAGTGTGTCAGGAGCTTACGATTTAGGAAGCCTGAAATTTCAGCCACCAGAAACAAACTCCTCCTGACCAAAAACAAAAATCTTCAATTGCTTTTGTATAAAGTACTCCCTGTCAGGGGCTGAGGCAGAGGAGGCAGGCAATGATTTGGGTTTGACTTCAGATTAGAAGAACAAGGATGTGTTAAATGATATTGATATGAATAATATCAGCACATTTTTCTCCTTAAAAATCTTTGCAAGATTTGCATACGTGTTTATTGTGCAAAACATGTGCATCTTGCCTGGAATATATTTCATTGTGTAGCATATGGTTCCTTTCAGCAAAGGATCTTAAATGACTTTAACAGAAAGAGCTCCTCCTTTCATTCACTCCCAGAGAGTAAGGTGCTATTTAAGAGGCAATAACTCTTTCCTGAGGGCTCCACTTAGGCCCTTAGTAACTGACTTGTAACTTGCACACCCATCAGTTTTTTCCCGTTACTCCCTCTTGGCAGGGCAGGCTGGGCCTAACTGCCCTGGGCAACCCAGGCCCACAAATCCATAATCGAAAGCAGGAGCGTCTGTCTCTCGCTCACCATCTAGATGTGGGCTTCCTAAAGGAAAAGCCAGAGGAATTATAACCTAGGGCATCTCTGTCCCGTGGAACTGTATTATGAACCACAAATGCAAGCCACACATACAATTTTGAATTTTCTAGTAGCTATATTTTAGAAAGTAGAAAGAATCGAGAGCAATTAGTTTTATATATTTTATGCAATCCACTAGATTAAGGATATTGTCATTTTGCCATGTAATCAGTATAAAGATAATTAATGAGATATTCCCCACACTTTTTTCAGCATGTGTTTTATTCCTCTGGCACATCTCAGTTGGAACTAGCTACCTTTCAAGTTCTTGGTAGTTCCTGTGGCTATTGTACCGTACAGCACAGCTCTAAGGAGAGTACTGAGAGAACTATATCCAAGTGAATGTAATTCTCCAGAACCAGAGACAGCTATCAGGGGCTGAGCTAATGATAACGATGATGATGATGATGATGGCGGCGATGATGGTAGTAGCAGTCAACTTGCCATTGTCATTTGACTATTTTAGATGTTTTAAATGCATTTACTCAATTCCCGAAAGATTTTTAAAAGGTAAATACTATTTATTATTTGGTAAGAAGACTGAAGCATAGCCATAGGACACTGAAAGACTGTGGAAGAAACAAGGAGAGCAAGGAGCAGCAGATAGGGGTAGGTGAACGATGGGCTGTCTGTGCTCAGCCTGCTAGGTCAATGGCTCTGCATGTTCATGCCCTCCTGGTGCTGAGTCAGGTGGAATGCTAGGTCCATTGCATCAGCTCTGCTATCCTCGATAGACTCTGAGCCACCCTAAAATGAATGCTATTCCCTAGACAGCTAACTTACTGCCATAAAAGCTAAGCTGGGAGAGAAACCGAGGATAAAAAGTGTTGAAAGCAAATTTATACAAAGGAGGAGAAAGGTCCATTTGGAGAAATCCTCCCCCCTTCGTCTTGAATATAAAGATTCCGTGACAGCCCATGTGCAGATCACTGGAAGGCCATTTTCTTGCATAGTCCTTGAGGTGTCTTACACCCCTGGAGGTGTGCTCCCAGAGACCCTGCTCTGTGCTCATCTCCTGGATGTTCTGGTCTAGAAAAATAAGGGTTACCCAAAACAAACAGACCACAAGTAGTCTCCTTGGGTGGGGAAGATGATATCTATGCCACAAAGTTTCAAGACAATGCTATGGAAGAATATGTAAGACCCATAAGCAATAGAGAAGAGGAAGTCAGGGAGGAAGTTGGGGGAAAGGCAAGGCAAGAGTTAACACTGAGCAGAAATTCAATGAGGTTGAGGAGTACTCCCAGAGGGAAAGTGGGAGCGGCATCCCGGAGATGCAGTCCTACTTATTCATCTTATAAATTGTGCTGACAGCACACCAGCACTTTTTAACTGAGCAACAGGAACACATAGCCAGTCAAAAAACTGAGTCATTTGGCATTCACAAGATGTTCACACGCCAAAACATGGCCTGACCCACATCACTCTTTTGTACACCAAAATATAATATATACTCATTCTAAGAAGTGATGAGAAGCAGTAAAAAATTTTCTTCTTCTTCTTTCCATGGCAGCACTCTTGCTCCACACCCAGCATTCTGCGCAATTTACATGTGGGAAAGATTGAAAAGGTCATGTGACATCAGCTCAGCCCACACATTGGAATGGGGATCTGTTGGCAAACTGCAGGCTCTCGGTCCTGCAAAATTAACTGGGACGGGAACACCGACCTGTGAGAATGTGTTTTTTTGTTTCTACAGTGCTTTTTAGAAATATGATACGAGTATCCCAAAGCATGCCCTGAAGGGTATGAATCTGAACTTCAGTAGAAAAGAAGGGAGAGAAACATGCAGAATGGAGGAAAGGAAAGGAGAGCATACCATTTCTCAAGATGTGACTCTTCGCACCTCTTTTTCCTCCCCAGAGAGCACTGAATGTTGATAACAATTGTGAAGACTCTGAGGCCTTTCGGTATTTTGGAGAACATTTCACAAAGCAAACTTTAGTCATGTAAAATGGGTAAACATGATGTGAAATGTATTAACACATTTGGCGAATTCTGCAAATATATTTTTACACAATTAGCTTAATTATTTAGATACATATTAAACCTTGCTTGCCTCAAGCAATTTAGCATGGAATGTAATTTCACATATTATCACAAGAAAAACACATTTATAGGAAATCTGTGTCTTTCCTTTCATAATAACACTTCAACCCATCATTATTTGAGATATAAATAGAGAGTTTATATTTCAAGGATGATGAGCACTGTACTTGCAGAGAAAGTGTCTCCTGATCCAGTCTAACAAGTGGCCCCCTAAAGCTCTCTGGTCATTTCTTGTATTGAAACAGACTCTCTTTCTGCTCCATCAGCGATATGATAACCATATCATAAAAACAGGGTGCCCCCCCCCCCGTCCCGCACTGAAAAGATTTGTTATACTTTATTTTGAAGGGACTTTAAAAGTGAAGCACATGCAGGACTAATTCAAAAAGAGTTTCAAAGGAGGCAGGGGTGATTGTAGTTCCGCACGTCAATGGGAAAATCTCGCTCAATAGTGATTGCTTATTGTCTTCCCACTAATATTTCCAGTGGACCGTGGGTAGCATTACTTCCTGAGAGGGAAAATTATTTTTGGAAGTCCGTTATATCAGTCATCCTTGCAACAGATAAAAGGGAAGCATTAATGATAGGAACACTTGACGCTTGTATGGTGTTTAAAGATTTTTAGAGGGCTTCACATACATTATTATGAAACTACTCAATGATCCAGGCGGTGCTGAGTATCGGTCATTTGCATTTGGAGAAACTCCATTTTCCAAAGGGAAAAAATAAATCATAGAAGTAACTTGCCATAGTCACTTAAACTGTGACCATCCAGACTGAAATATTCTTACTGAATATGTTTTTGGCATTTTACTATATGACGAGCAATAGCATTTTGAAGTGAAGGGGGAAGATAATGTCTATCCATATGTATATACACACAGATCTTACACAATTATCTTATTAATTCCTAGTTATGTAGATTTGATCTAAAAAACAATCACCTTTTCTATATTTTGTAACTTAAGAGCTTCCAGAGGTAGTAATTCAGGGAAACTCTCTGCCTAAGGTCAAGGAGAAGCAAAGAGAACAGCACAGGAGCCTCTCAAGCTGAGACCACTGTGAATGGTACGCTGCCAGCCTTAAGACTTTCTTCTGGGGTAGAAACCATTCATACTGGAAGAAAGACCATTTGACTCCATTTGTGTTGCTTTTCATTTAGAGCTAAACCAAGGAGGATGAGAAAAATGTCTCTCCAGCTAGTCTGAGTATGTCGCAGGTAATGAATGAGTCAAGGAGTCGAAGGCAGGACACTGTCAGGGAATCTGAAGGAGACCAGGGGATGCCGGGATGGAGGAATTTACCTCACGGAGCCATGAGCAGCTCAGGTTGGTGTTAATGTCAGTTTAAATCCCTTTCCACTCAACAGCCCAGCCTTGAGAAGGGGCTTGAGCTGTTCCTCTGACTGACGGCTGACACCTCAATTAGAAAAGCTTCTCTTTCAGGGAAGATCCAGGGGTGGAAGAATAGAGCGAGGAAGCCACCGACCTCATAACACCCTGACGGGCGAGCCCAGTGCTCTCTGAATGACAGGACGGCACAGCAGATCTTCACCTTCCCATTTTTTAATGTGCTCATTTCTACAAACCTGAAGGCGCCTGACTGAACTGTTTGTAATGTTGAAGCCCAATTTTAAATTGTGTGTATCTGCAGGAAAAAGTTCCTTAGTCAGTGAATGAGACTAGCTGATAAGCCCGCGCTCCCCCTCTTGCTACAGTTAGTTACACTCTCCTCCTCATCCAGGTGCCTTATCTCAGAGGAATATTTTTTTTGGAAATGCCTGTGTGTGAAAATTGGTCACTGTGTGTGTGTGTGTGTGTGTGTGTGTGTGTGTGGCAGAAACAGCAATACCCCTCCCCCCAATATTCCATTTGGCCTCTTGCAGTCAGGTGGGGCCATGGTTACTAATCCAATGAAATGTGTATGGAAATAGCATGTCAGTCAGCTGCCATATGGAAATCTCCACGTGGGATTCTCAGTTCTCTTCCTGCAATTCAGGAAGGCTTGTGTTCCAGGGGAGCAGCTAGAAGATGGCTGAGCCTCTGTCAGGCTGGTTTTCTGAGTGACCACGTGGAGCTGAGCCTCTCACTCGCTCATCTCCCGTGTGCCCCATTAATACACATACATGTATGTGAGGTTCAGCCCTGAGAGGTGACTAGGAACCCCACGTAGCTTAGCCCTTACTCACTAATGCAGTAGGAGAGCTCCAACTTTGGCAATAGTCTAACGCAATTAAGTTATGAAATGAAGACCCACATCAGGAGCCTATAAAAATATGTCTGTGTTTGCAGCTTTGAGGTTTGTCCTTTTCTGTTACAGCTCTGAGGTAAAGAATTTAGCAATAGAGAGACAAGCTGAAATTAAATGTGCAGTAGAGAGCCTTTTGGAAAACTCACAGCAGTAAAGTTGCCAAATTTGGTATTTCACCTACTAAACATATCACACATTTGTCCATTCTCTCCAATTCTACTACTGGCATTAAGCTGAAGCCACCAGGCTGTGGCACTCACTCTAGGTACCCTCTTATCCACTGGCTTCATTTCAGCCTGTGTCCTTTTCATCACCCCCTCCTCCATTAGAAATCTGCAATAGGTTCTCATTGCTCTGAGAATAAATTCCAAAATACTGACTATGGTTCCCAAGGCCCTATGTGAATGGATGACAGGGACAAGAAGCATGGAAAGTCATCCCACCCAGCTTACCCTGAGGCTCCAAAGGGCTCCTAGGGCCAACTTGTCTGTGGCCTAACCAGCTAGTGGAGATTTATCCCAGGGTTCAAAACAGAGTATTAGGGGGCACCTGGGTGGCTCAGTGGGTTAAAGCCTCAGCCTTCGGCTCGGGTCATGATCCCAGGGTCCTGGGATTGAGCCCCGCATCTGGCTCTCTGCTCGGTGGGGAGCCTGCTTCCTCCTCTCTCTCTCTGTCTGCCTCTCCCCTCAACTTGAGATCTCTGTCTGTCAAATAAATAAATAAAATCTTAAACAAACAAACAAACAGAAAAAAAAAACAGAGTATTGGGCAAAAAGCTATTTGGTGTTAGCAGCATTCATTGCCAAAACTGCGGATGGGGGAAGGGGAGGAGATAAAAAGACATGGTCACAATGAAACAGATGAGCATTTATACAAGTCTCCTGTTCCATACAATGTAGCCTTTCTGCCAAAGTTACTTTTCAAAATTCATTTAGATCTTGTGACCTTCCTCCTAAGACTCTCTACTAGTCCTTACATAACATTCAAGGCCCTGCATGTTCTGTGTCCCCCAAATGCACCATCTGGGGGAGAGGGAAGCTGGAAGGCCATTTTCATTTTCTATCCCCTTCATCACTCTCAAGACCTGACTCCAGTGTTACCTTCTTGTGCCTGCTTCCCTGAGTCTCTCAGTTACTTGAGCTCTCCCAAGCAATGGGTTAACAGCTGGGAACTAAGATCAACCATGAGGTATTATCACGGATATCATTATATCACATTATATCATTATATGTCATACCATTGTGTATATATCATATCATATCTCATCTCATCTCACATCACATTATATCATATCAATATTTCTTTCCTCTTAGACTGTGAGCTGCATGAGGACAGGAACACCATATGGTCTAGCTCCGTGTCTTTCCCTTTTCCTCAGATCCAGAAACGAGTTGTAACAACTGATGTACGTTGTAAACTCTCAAGAAATGCTCTTTTTCCTGCCTTCCTTTTGGAGCTTGGTAGAGGAGTATAAACTATTGGGCTATATATATATGCATACATATATTTCTTTTTTCTTTGATCGATATCCTGAATGATGACAACAGAAAAACTTCCTGGTGGACATTACTTATAAATGACTTATTTCCTTGAAAAGGCTGTTATTACTTCACTCCACGTGCAATTTCTGAGGTTCCCCCAGATCCTTGAAGGCCAGGAGGAGGCAAAGGGCGAAGTGCTGCTGGGAACTACTCTGAGCAATAAAAATGGTGCATCTGCCATCTAGTGGTAATGTTGTATAAATGCACCTGGATTTGAACGCAATCTCGAGGGCCATCCTAAGGTGAACACAGAGTAAATATAATTCCTAACGTGTATCGAGATCCTTCTGTGTCCCAGGCACTGTGCTAAGTGCTTTATGTACATTATCTCATTTTCTCTTCAAGGCAACAATATGCAGTAGGCCCTATCTTCACACCCATTCTATAGATGAAAAGTTTGAGGCCCTGAAAAGTTAAGGTTTCTAACCCCGCCAGCCCGACGACAGAACCTACAGCCTTAAAGACCACACTCTAAGAAAAGATGGTCAGCTCAGCTGAGCTCTCTGAAGAAGCATTCATTTCTGTGTTAATATACATAACAATTATTAAAATGTGTTTATAATCTTCGAGTTGGAAAAGTACATTTATGTTTGTTTTATTTTTACAACCCGATTACCATTAACCTTGTGTTACAGATGGAGAGACTTTCTCTCACAAGAAATGAAATAATTGCATAAGGTCTTGCCAGCAATCGACAGAGCCAGGATCCAGACTTGGGTTTTAGTCACCAAACTCCATATTGTACCCACTGCACTACAGTTCAAGTATGGTAAAGACAAAATGTCACAAAGAGGTTTTATAAGCCTATGTTTTAAAAAATAGATTTGCATTATTCAAATGGTTAGTGCCCCAGTTCCCTTGGAGGTTGAGTGAATTTAGTGTTTGAAGAAGAGCCTGTGACTGTCAGAGCAGAAATGGCACAGAGTTGCCAGATCTCTTCTCTCCTAGTGGCTCTCCTGTGCTGAGGGCTCCATCTGCCAAAACATCTCACCTACCAATAAACCAAATAACCGGCACCAGCTTCCACACCCAAAGTAAACCCTCTCACTCTCTAAGGATGGATGATTTATCCAGTTTAAAATATGTTTCTACTGTCTCGATAACCACCCAATAACTGACTGCCAGTTCTTCTTAACATTGCAAATCTCTCAAGAAAATCTGCTCCCCAGTCAATGGGGAAGTTCAAACTAGCTCCTGTGTCTACTGGTGCTCAGGTCAGGGCTACATGTAACTTTATAACACAAATCTCAGCTTCTGATTATAGGATATGTTCTTTCCCTTCATTAAAATGCCCTCTTTGTTGATTTTGGCCACCATTCAAGATTTCTCATCTTTTGTCTATGCAATACTTCATTTTATTCCTTCCTTTAAAATATTTATTGAGATCCTTTTTTCTTAGTCCCTAACCTCAAGGATCTTGCAATCTAATAGAACGATACATAAAAACTAAATTAATAGCAAAGACAATTACAGAATATGCTAAGTGAGAGGGAAGGAAGTAAAAAGCCAAAGGATGGAGAATAACATAGCTAAGGAACACCTGCATAGCTGAGCATTTGAGCTGAGACCTGAAAGAGTAAAGGGGTAGGGAAGTAGGAAGAGTTACAATTAGTCTGTGTGAGTTCCTTTCAGACTTACTTCCATGGGCTGTCACTGCAATCATGCCTCCAATCTCCTTCCCACCTTCTCATCATCCCATCTATCCTCAGATCTCTGGGCATTTATGGTCTATTAGTGCACATCCTTACAGAGATTCATGCATCCCTGTCTCTTATGTTTGTGCAATGTGCTTACATGTAGGCTCCTTAAAACTCTATTTTCTAAATTCCTCACATATATACCTCTCTTGACTGCCATGGTATGGTGGAGTGAGTAAGAAAACAGTAACAGGCAGATTTTTGTGGTGAGAGAAAGGAGGTGGAAAAGGGGTAAGAACATCTGAAGAAAAGATTCTGGATAGACAGTGGGCTTGATTATGGAAGGCTCGGGGAAGGTGAGAGTTATATGATTATAACATTGACAAGCAAAATGTTCTAAAAAGTAGGAATTTCAAATGATATAAAACTTGTTCTCCTAGCACAAAGATGATTTTGAATTACTTGCATTTTGTGACATCAGATGAGAATTAAACTCTTAAATATTTTGCTGCCCACAGAAATCATCTCTTTATCATAGCAGTGACAAGTGTGTGGGCTGTTCTTTGGTGAGGTACATAGAGCCTCAATTACCATCCCTTCATAGAGAATATTCAAAGTGTCGCTATAAAAGTACCATTTTCTTATTCAATAATTTTGTGCTTTGTGTTTTCAAGTCCTATCTCCTTACTCTCCTAATCTCTCCCTAAATATACAAACATAAAAACAATGACCCCAAATAGTAATTTTTCTTTATTCTTCTTAGGTTGGCAGAGCCAGAAAATCCTTCACAGAAGAGACAAGCTAGATTATATTCAACCTCACGCACCATCAACACAGTTGTCAGCCATGTACATGTTCATTACAGGGACGGTGTAAGAAGCAAAGTGAACACAGCTGGATTTTCAGATCCTAGG
The DNA here is from genome assembly GCF_002288905.1 of Enhydra lutris kenyoni. Lineage (NCBI taxonomy): Eukaryota > Metazoa > Chordata > Mammalia > Carnivora > Mustelidae > Enhydra > Enhydra lutris. The sequence goes on along the minus strand of NW_019154156.1, from coordinate 1,017,697 downwards.
TTGTGTCTGCAGGGCTGACGGCTAGAAACATCATCTTTTCACTTATACACTGAGAAAATTTGATCTGGAAGTCATTGAGAGAGAATATGGAAGCCCCATGATGTCACTCTTGCTGAGTGACTTTTCTATTTCTGAGCTATGGTTTCAGCACAAGTAACTGGCAACATAAGCAAAGCGATTATTGAAATAATATTCATAGATATACACTTACATAATATTTGGGTTTTGTAACAGAAATGTTTCTTTCAGATAATTCATAATCCTGAAATATTTTTCAAACTAAGTAATTCCACACTTTAAAAATCTTACATATTCTTTCCTCTTCATTACCACCCGAAAGAATCCACTGTTTTTCCTCTTACAAAACCCACTGTAGCTAAACAAGACTCACCATGAAAGAAATGTAACTAATAGTTACACTAACAGCAGTAAAAGGTTTACTCTAGTTGTTTGTCTTCTATGAATGTTTGGTTGAAGATTGAATTTTTATTGTGTTTATTTTTAAATGTCATATTTAGAATTACTTTGTTGGAGGTCTTAACAAGTGGACCTTTGCTTTTGTTCCAGGAATTACTAAAATGCAAGCCAAAGTATTTCATATGCTTCTTTTTTACTTAACTGCCTAATCAAACTATTCTCCTCAGGGAAGAAGATCACTTCATTCATTCTTTACTGCCTGTTTAATTGATTGATTCTCTTCATGGCGGACATGAAATCAATGTTTTGGAGACCAGTTCCCTGAAAGAAGAATGAATTTAATATGTACATATATGAGTCTTTCCATCACTCGCACATCTCTCTCCCTCTCATGACATAATGTCATAAACAGCCAGCACTGACCTGGAAATGCCACAAAACACATGAGTTGCATTCTGGACACTTAGATCAAAGCAGTGTGTCTCTGCATTGTTTCTTCCATTCTCTAAATGTCTCAAGACTCCACTTGATGGTGGAGGCCTCGCATCTCATCTAACTCAGTTCTCTGCAATGGAAATATTCTTGGAGAAATGTATTCTAAAATACCCATGCTTACTTTTCATACAACAAGCTAACTAGCTAAGTCTTTCATCTTGAACTACTTTATTTAATTCAGCCATTTCCACTTTATTAAAAGTGAAAATTTCTTTAAACTATTACCATTTTCCTGACCCATTCTATTATTTTTTCTGCTTTGAACTCTTGTATTTGTGCAAATTATTATGAACTTTAATTAGGATTACAGTTCTCCACAATGATTCTCTTTTACCATTGGACAAGAAGAGCTATCTTTTGGCACTTCCCCCACACCATCCTTTAAAATATTTAAAGGCAAAAAAATCACATGCTCAGCTTATGAATTGTTCTGTATCTTTGCTGAATCAGGAAATAAAGGGCCAAATCTTCATGAACTGCTACAACATCGATAGGCCCACTTGGGTCAGTTGTTTATTCTAGAAGTTCAGAATAAAGATGCTTTTATCACTTTAAATACTCAGCCATGCATTGATGAAAAATTAAGAAAACTCAGAGAAGAAACAAACTGTATCAGACAAGATATGGTATGTGTCCCTTCTGGAGTGGGAGATACAGGCTTCCCATTATGGAATGAATAAGTCATGGGAATAAAAGGCACAGCATAGGGAACATAGTCAATGATAGCTAATGGTGTTGTATGGTGACAGACGGTAGCTACACTTGAAGTGAACACAGCATAAGATATAGAGAAACTGAATCACTATGTTGTACACTATGATGTAACATCGTATGTCAACTATACTCAAAACAATTTTAAAAACAGATATGTATCCCTTCTGATTTTGATCAGGCCTGACCAGTATGTTCTGTCTATGTGGTTTTACCACCTCGGTCTAGCTGGTCACTTGCGCTGAGAGTATCTGTCTGTCTGTTTCCCTCTTTTCTGCGTCCCTCAGTCATGCCAACTAGCCTCATACACAGAGTTTCTGGCTGGCCCATCAAATCTGGATTATATGGAGGTTGTGTCACTTGGGCCAGATGATCTTAAAACCTAGATGTTTACACCTCACGTGTGAACTCTAACGTGTGATAGGTCAGGAGGTAGAAAGCTGGGTAGGTATTACCTGTCCTTTATCCAGTCCATAAACTGCTCCGAGATTTTGTCATGTGTTTTGTCCAGAGAAGTATCATGTGACCTGTTGAGCAGACGTATCCCCTAAGTGATTGTCTAGGTCACTGCAGCTCATCAGGAAGCCCAGGCTGAGCAGTATTGTACCACATTGCATTGCTTCCTGTGATTGCTTGCCTCTTTTCCTCTTTCTTATTCTCATCTCCCTGGGTTTGTAGCTCTAAATAAAGTATTGGCACTTAATTCTTGCCTCAAGTTCTGCTTTCGAGGGAATCTAGGCAAAGACAACACTATAAAAGCAATAGGCTTATTTTTCTTTTTCAATTTGAGAGTCTATGAAAATTACTAAGAAATACTATTTGTGCTGTTAGAATCTCCAAGGGCACGTTTATCTTATATTTATGAATTTCAAAGTTTGACTTAATTCTCCAGTGGATATGTGAGTGTCCTAATGTAAATTACTTAGTACCTATTATATTTGATATTCACATTTGGAATGTTAAAGTATCTATGCTTTTGTTTATGGTTTTAAAATGATTTATTTGAAATATTTATTTTATAAGCTGATATCACCTGGAAAAATGTTAACTCGACACTTGAGAACCCCAGCAGATCCTAGCTTAACGAGATGATCAAACTTAACATTGTCAATATTGAAACAATCCAACATCATGTGCCTCCTAACACGGAGGAGACTAGCACATCAAGCCCATCACTATTGTGGTTTTCCTGACTAAAACACATTACGTGAATCTAACCATGAGAAAGCGATAAGCAAGTCTAAATGGAGAGACATATTCTAAAAAGTAACTGGACTGTACTCTTCAAAAGTACTAGGTCAAGAAAGATAAGAAAGGCTGAGGAGTCATTCCTAATTTAAGGAGACTAAGAAATCATGACATATAAAGGCAATGCATGCTCCTTGATCGTACTCTGGAGCAGAAGAAAATCACTATAAGGAATAACATGGGAACCACTGATGAAATTTCAATGTGAACTGAGGATTCTGTAACATAATTGTACTAACATTAAATGATACCCAGATGATACCCAAAGGGGGCAAGTTTGAAAGTTTGAGTAGAGCACTTCTCAGGAGAGGCAAAGTGCTAAAGAAAGAACAAAGTGTGTGGATGTGCTTATTACTCAGTCTAACACCAGCTGTGACAGAAAACAAATCTCAAACTTCCCAAGCATACCAAAGAAGAGGTTTTTCTTTTGTTTTTGTTTTCATTTTTGGTTTTGGTTTTTGCATATCTTGCTTGAGAGCAAGGCAAACCTCAAAATAACATCACCTAACCTGTGTCCTGGGACAAGTTGTTTTTCACTTCAGAAAGCTCCTGGCTTTCTATCCGTGGAATAAAGATAATGACTCTTATTTCATAAGAATTTTGAGTGAAGGACATGTAAAACTTTCAGCTTTATGTCTGACACATAATAGGTGCTCAGTGAATGGCAGTTAGGTCATTGCATATTATACAACACAGGAGACCTTTTCCTTCTGCTACATCATCTACAAAAATTCATGCTCCACTTGCCACAAAGTTTTGTCACAAGGAGGAGACAGCTGTCCAGCCAGTATCTACATTTCTTAGCCCCACTTGTTTCGAGGTATGGCCACATGCTAATTATTGACAAAGCGATGTGAGTGGAAGTGATTTGTGTCAGGCTAAAGACTTTAAGTCAGTCAGGGCTTCTGCACTTTCTTTTGCCCACTGTTGACTGCATAGGACTGTGAGATCCTGAAGGACAGAGAAGCCACAAGATGGCAAGGAGTAGATACCTGAGTCATTATATGTGGAGGAAAGCTGCACGGATTTCTATATATGCAGAAAAAAGTGTTTAATAAGTGTTTATACCACTTTCCTATATCTGTGGTAACAAATTTAGTGGCTTAAAACAATATAAATTTATTATCTTACAGTTCTGAGATCAGAAATTCAGCATCCGTCTCTCTGGTTAAAGTGAAAATGTTCATACTCCTTCTGGAGGTGTCCAGGTTCCAGGGCCACCTCCATTCCTTGGCTTGTGGTCCCTTCCTCCATCTTTAAAGCCATCAGCATATATCTCATTTCTCTGATCTCTGCTTCTGTCCTAACATCTTCTCTCTCTGACTTTGACTTTCCTGCCTCCCTCTTATAAGGACCGTTATTATTATGTTAGGCTCACCCAGATTATCCATGGTAATTTCTCCATTTCAAGTGTCTCAACTTAATCCCACCTGCAAAGTTCCTTTTGCCATATAAGGCAACACATTCACAAGTTTTGATTCTGAGGATTAGGATGTGGGCATCTTGGGGAACATTAATTCAACCTATCATGTTGTTAGCAGTAATATTTGTAAAATCAGAAGTTATTCCAAATTAAATAACACATATATATGATTACAACAATGCCTGGAATCAGTAAGAACTTGATAAAGCTTAGATCCCTCATATACCAAAAAACCCTTCATAACCTCTGGTACTTGAAGATATCATCGTATTTCCCTATTCCATCATGT